>NC_068301.1:37169999-37181232 GCF_025860055.1 Xyrauchen texanus
GTGTACTCGCTTCTGTTGCATACTGTATGTTTGACTATATACTGGAAGCAATATTGACATTTTATGTTTTACAATTATAAAACATGTGAGATTGAAATAAACACTGTTTGAGTTGTTAATGCCACGTGTCTCTGTCTGTTATTTTTGTAACGGCCTTGTAAACAAGTGCATTCAGCATTGGGTAAAATAGTCAATATCATCAATAATAAAAAACAAGACTAACAACACATGAACTAATAGTACAGGTAGATAGCAATAAAAACAATACGACAGAGATCCAAAATAAGGTCGAGGAAAAACAAAAAGAACTCGAGGAACTTCTTCAAGAAGGATCGAATGTAATCTATTACAAAAATAAAGCAAACTGGATGGAATATGGAGAAAAATGCACAAAATTCTTTCTCAATCTCCAATACAGGAACGCTAAAAAAAGAATTAGCAGAAACTCGTAACTGAAGATGGAGTCATCTATGATCTTAAAAGAGGACATTCATTATTTTAGGCAGATGTTGTTTTTTCCGTCTCGTCCTGTCCCACTGAATGAAGATTATGGTAAGGAATTCTTTCCAAATAATATAAAAAATGGACAGAAAGATCAGTGTGAAGGCCAAATTACAGAGGAAGAACTTTTTGAGGCTATTAAATCCTTTCAGTCTGGAAAAACCCCAGGGCTTGATGGCATTCCGGTAGAGGAATATCAAGTTTGTTTGATTGACTAAAAGCTCCATTGTTAGATTGTTTGAACTACTCCTATAGAAACGGTCGTCTGTCAGGTACTCAGCAGGACGGTCTGATTTCACTATTATTAAAACAAGATCCAGATGGCAAATATAAAGACCCAGTCTATGGAAAAAACTGCAGGCCCCTTCCACTTCAATGTTGTGATGCAAAATGCAGAGCACTCCGAATTAAAAGGGTTTTACCAGGTATTGTTCATCCTGACCAGACAGGTTTCACACATGGACAATACATTGGAGATAATATACCACAATTACTAGAAATAATAGAACATCATGAAACATATAAGAAGCCAGGAATGGTATTTCTAGCAGATTTTGAAAAGGCATTTGATAAAGTTAGACTGGATTTTATTTATATATGTATGCCGATGACTCAAGTTTTATATTTCAAAGTATCTCTCTTTTTCAAACAAGCATTACAGAGCTGGCTACAATTTCAATTTCATCCCCCTGAAAAGATAGAACAAATATTACAACAAATAATACGGCTGAACTCAAATGTGCTGCTTGATAAAATACCTGTATTTATGGGAAAGATGTTTGAAAAGGTATTTTCTTCTTAAATGATATTGTAAATTGGAATGGTAGAGTTATGTCCTTCATGGAGTTATCAGAATGGTAGGAAGGTCTGCTGAAATAATACTGTTAGGAGATCTGGAGAGACCGGGTCAGACGATTAATAATATACTAAAACTTTTAGTACAAGTATTTATTTTCAACTGGCAATCTGTGGATTTTGTTGGATTAGATAGATTGAAATTGTAGTTAAACATCAAAGCATAGTTGAAAGATACGTGTTGTGTAGAAACCCAAAGGGGGTGGCCAGTAGAGATAGATGGGATGGGCTGAGGGGAGCTGAGGGTTAGGATGTGGAATTGGACACAAGTGGGAATGGAGTTGTTGTGTGAGAGATAGAATGATGGTCAAAGATAAGGGTAGAAAAAAGAAAAGTAAATAAAAAGTACATTTGAATGGTCTGGTGGTAGATCGGTCAACATGCCCTTGAGCAGGACTTTTACTCGGCTTCACTGCAAGTATATTGTATGTTTAGAATATTCAATAATAATAATTTAAAAAAAGTATGTTCTTTGAAAGTATGAAAGTAATTTGAGTTCAAGTAACACACTAAAGTTGAAATGATTATGAAGTATACTTTTGTTTAAATATGTTTTAGTATGCTAGTCAATAAATCCAATTCATTCTATTCTTTAAACGCACTAAAAGAGCATTGAAACATAATGATTTCAAATGATACTCTTAAATGAACATTCAAACAAACTATGTTACAAACACACTCATGAAAGTGTTTTCCCTTCCAGAACACTGAAATATTCTATTCATTTATTTCAATTCTATTTCCTGTAAGTATACTTTTCAAACAATGTGTGCTACTTACACTTAAGTGCACTTCTTTTTCACAAGAGTATACTTCTGCTATACTTCATCTATAACCATTTTAAACATGATTTGAGCAATTCTTCAGTTTTTATGACTGTATGGAATATGAATCATTTTAGAAATGCATTTGTGACAGTGCAGGTGAAATAAACATGTAAAAACACACATAATGAAGGATTTTCCATTGAGTTTTATTGTTTTGTGCAAATACATATTTGATGTCTTTAATAAACCCTTTGTGTGATGATTCAATGACAAGTTACTTTGTGTAGTAATAATAATAATACAAATGATTTCTTTTCTAATGTAATAAAACTGAATTCAAATGAATTATATAAACACACAGAAAAACATTCACTCCCCCGACTCAAACACACACTATACTCATGTGATCTGTGTTTTTATTTTTACACTTGAATGAATATTAGATTCATCTGATGAACATGTTTGTACTCTAGAAATGTCTGTTTCTGTTACAGAAGTTCAGCTGTAGTTTTTATTCATGATTGTTGTGATATAACAGTATTGTGTGTAGAATCACTTTATTATCTACACTGTTAGATCACACAGCTTCACTGATGATAAAAATAATCTAAATCCAGGATATAGAGGTTGAGTGAATGTGGTCTGGACTCTGTGGATGAGGGTCATTGTGTCAGAGACGCTGTAGAAGCTCAGAGTTCCTGCACTGTGATCCACATACACTCCTATTCTACAGGATCTGGACACTACAGGGAGATCAGTGAGTTTGTTATTGTGACTGAATGAACATCTGGATGAAGAGCAAAACAAACCCCAGGACTGATCATTATATCCAAATAAACTCTCATAACCATCTCCCTTCCTGCTGATGCTCTTATATGACACTGATATAAACACATAAACACCACTCCACTCAATCTCCCAGTAACAGCGTCCACACACACTCTCTCTACACAACACCTGATTATAAACATCAAATCTGTCTGGATGATCAGGATACTTCTGGAGTGTGTCTGTGTAAGTAGCTGCTCTGTTTCCCGCAGATAGATTGATGTTTTTATTCACTGTATTTGGATCCAGAGTGAACTGATGGAAATCTGATGAAGATAAAACACACTGAAATGAGGAATTATGAATTTGACACATTAAAATAAAGATTTATTTGAATATTTCATGTATCTGAACTCTTCATTTCTCCTGTTCAATGTATCAAGTGTGTTCAGTAAAGATTACCTTTGTGAAAATGTGAATTGAATTTATGAAATATACAAACTATTGGATTACGATTCAGAGTCAGTATTGAGTTTATTTTTGAGCACAAGAGACAAAAAGAGTGGAATTTGATCAGGATTGATTTGGATTTTTGATTGAGTTCATTCACTTGTGTGATCTGGGCAAATGTGACTCTGTCTCTGTAGGACACAGATTTCAGTAGTTCACAAGTTCATGTAATCCTGCTTTGAGGATCGTGTAAATGTGTGTGTCTCGCTGTCCTGAGCTGAAGGGCTCGAGGCTTGACCTGAGATCAAATACCCCCAAAAGATGCCATTAAACGAGACAGCGAGCTGTTGTCTGAGTCGGGGTACTCGAGTTCAGACTCGGACTCACTCAACACTCAGTCAACCAATAAATACACTTCAGTGTTACTACAGAGACTTCCATTGTAAGTGTCTCACTGGAAACTCCATTTGTGCTTTTTATAAAGAAAAGGAGAGACGAGTCAAATTCATATTTGTGATAATCAATATTCTGCCACAAATGCTGTTGATTGAGCTGAACTTGTTTTGAACCCGGAACATTCCTTTAAATGTTGAGATGTGGGGATTGTATGTTGTATTTTAGGTTCCAGTGTTGTGAATTTTGTGTTAAAATGTGTTCCTGACATGACAAGTCTACTCATAATTACACATGAAATATGACATTATATGATAGAATACGCTACGTGGAATTTATCAATTAAAAAAGGCTCAAATGTGGTTAAATAGTGAAAAACAAAAGATCAAATAAAATATAATTTACACAAACTACACTCACCTAAAGGATTATTAGGAACACCATACTAATACTGTGTTTGACCCCCTTTCGCCTTCAGAACTGCCTTAATTCTACGTGGCATTGATTCAACAAGGTGCTGAAAGCATTCTTTAGAAATGTTGGCCCATATTGATAGGATAGCATCTTGCAGTTGATGGAGATTTGTGGTATGCACATCCAGGGCACGAAGCTCCCGTTCCACCACATCCAAAAGATGCTCTATTGGGTTGAGATCTGGTGACTGTGGGGGCCATTTTAGTACAGTGAACTCATTGTCATGTTCAAGAAACCAATTTGAAATGATTCGAGCTTTGTGACATGGTGCATTATCCTGCTGGAATTAGCCATCAGAGGATGGGTACATGGTGGCCATAAAGGGATGGACATGGTCAGAAACAATGCTCAGGTAGGCCGTGGCATTTAAACGATGCCCAATTGGCACTAAGGGGCCTAAAGTGTGCCAAGAAAACATCCCCCACACCATTACACCACCACCACCAGCCTGCACAGTGGTAACAAGGCATGATGGATCCATGTTCTCACTCTGTTTACGCCAAATTCTGACTCTACCATCTGAATGTCTCAACAGAAATCGAGACTCATCAGACCTGGCAACATTTTTCCAGTCTTCAACTGTCCAATTTTGGTGAGCTCTTGCAAATTGTAGCCTCTTTTTCCTATTTGTAGTGGAGATGAGTGGTACCGGTGGGGTCTTCTGCTGTTGTAGCCCATCCGCCTCAAGGTTGTGTGTGTTGTGGCTTCACAAATGCTTTGCTGCATACCTCGGTTGTAACGAGTGGTTATTTCAGGCAAAGTTGCTCTTCTATCAGCTTGAATCAGTCGGCCCATTCTCCTCTGACCTCTAGCATCAACAAGGCATTTTCGCCCACAGGACTGCCGCATACTGGATGTTTTCCCTTTTCACACCATTCTTTGTAAACCCTAGAAATGGTTGTGCGTGAAAATCACAGTAACTGAGCAGATTGTGAAATACTCAGACCGGCCCGTCTGGCACCAACAACCATGCCACGCTCAAAATTGCTTAAATCACCTTTCTTTCCCATTCTGACATTCAGTTTGGAGTTCTGGAGATTGTCTTGACCAGGACCACACCCCTAAATGCATTGAAGCAACTGCCATGTGATTGGTTGATTAGATAATTGCATTAATGAGAAATTGAATAATCCTTTAGGTGAGTGTATATATTGCAGAAGTTTGAAAACCACTTTTGTTTTAGGTCTAAACGTTTTCACACTCCTTTCAGAATATACACAAATATAAGAGATAAAAGATGATATATTCTACTTCAAAAGCTACATTACACAAAATATTCTGTCATTTACACAAATCATCCTGTTCAAAAGTTTGCACCCCCTTGGTTCTAGTGTTTGCATCTTTTGTAACAGTTGTGTATGTGTCCATCAACTGTCCTTTTCAAGAACTTGTTTTCTGTCCGTCTTAGTAGCGTGTTTACTTGTAATGTTTGAAATTCAGCTATACAAAAACAACAACAAATAAACATGTCACATGGGTAGGCTACTCTGTGTGAGGTCACAGGTGACAAGAACACTAAATAGATCATGAAAAAACAACACATTTGCTTCTTTTCTAATTTGTAGATTTGATCTTGCAATGCCACAACAAATTACAGGGATGCAAACTCATGAGGGGAGAAAAAGGGAAGACAATCACTGGTCCAACAACATTTTTTCTGGGGATATTTAAAAAATAAAATAAGCTAAAAGCCCCAATTCCAGCTATTTTAGTGATTCATGTTTATTCAAGTTTACAAATGTGCAGAATTAGATGTAAAATAGTATTTTCTTCTGGAAATGTCACTAGGTGACGACAAATGAGCGTCTTATGTGCTATGAGTGAATCAGTGAATCATTTTGAGTCGTTCATGACCAAAATCTGCCAAGAGACTTTATAGTGTTTAATTATTAAAAGAACAAAGCAGATCTAAAGTCTTCCTTCAGTCTGAGCATTATTCTTCATCCAAAAACACAACAATAATAGTCTAATAATAGTGTTTCAATAACGTCCTTCTCCTTTATTAAAACTTGCATGACTACAAATCTACTGACTTCAGTAGAAGAATTATAAACACATCAGATCTACAGGATCATTTTCCTACAGTATTTCAACTGCTGAACATGACTTTTATCAGAAAAGACCACAATAATAGACAAATAATAATCATGTTGAGTTTCAATAATGTTCTTTCCTCATTGTAAAGTGCATTTCACATGAGTTGAGTCGAGACGTCAAGCGCTGCATCGCCCTCCACATGACAAGAGTTACAGAAAGCGTCACAGAGGGGCGATTTTACCAGTTTGTCATGTAAAAAAGCGGGAGATGTGCACAATAAACATTGAAAACATGTATTTGGAAGAGAGAAAAAAGTTTGCAGTTGCTTTGATAGCAGAAAGTAATAAAAGGACTCGTTTATGTTTAGGTCGAAGCGTTTTCTTGGTGAATTTAAAATAAATTATGAGACATTCAATGTCTCTTCACAAATTTGGACAGTTTTTAATATTTCTTGTTTAATCTCAAAGACATTATTGGTGAAGCAAAAACATTTTCATGCATTTATTTATTTGGTGGAATTTGATCATTTTACGTGGCACACCTGACAATCTTTCACGGCACAATAGTGTGCGGCACAGCGGTTGGGAAACACTGCTTTAGTTTATGTTTGAGTTTAAGAAGAAGCAACAAATAATTGAAATGTCAACAGAACACAATAAGAAGTGTGTTGAAGGACAGTTTTGTCTTGATACACCTAAAGCACAATCTTTCATTCTGAAACCTCTTTAAAGTTTGTTCAGCAGGAAACTAATCATAAAATATAGAGCTGATTTTGTTACATTTATAATGACAGTTGTGTTTTCTTAGTTGTGAAAGTTAAAATAATCTTAAAATATTGATGTTGAGTTTACGGTTACAATCTGAATTCAGATTCATGAACAGATTCATTCGGACTCGGACTGACGCAACGTGCCGCTCCGGGTGGGAAATTTAGATAAGTGAACATATGAGCCGTCATAGAGAGATGTTTCACATATATACAGCACCTCTGCAGCCAGTTTGTGGAATTAGCTTTGAGCAATAATCTGCTTCTGCGAACAGAGATTAGGAAGAAAGACAAAGTAAAAATAACACTTAAAGTGGTCGCCGTCAATGCTGTAAAACGAATGAGCTGCTGCGGCCGCTTCTGTTGAAAAACGAGATGATTTATGTGGAAAAGATGTTCTGATGAAGATGAATGCTTTGCAGTGAAGTTGCATCTGATGATCCGAGTCACTTGCATGGGTCTGTTCATGGGTAATGGGCGGGGCCACATGCCGGAAGACTCCACGCTACATAGAGTTAAGCAGCAGTTTATATACGCTTACTCTAGCAATGTGATTGGTCGGATTATATGAACTTGCTCCTCCCGCACATAGTTTACAAAACTCAGTTTCTTTAATCTCACCCTCTTGTGTCTCACAAGTGCAGTTATTGTTACAGTAATTATTAAGCGTAGCAATAGTTCAGGCTGGTCACGTTAGTCAGCTCTCCCTGAACTATTCATGCTTGGCTGTATGGATGGGCGGAGAGTTTGCCCAGAGCAGAACCATACCACCAACACCAACAGATGCTTAAAATTTGTCCTATCAATAAAATATTAATTCAGTATTCAAGTTAGTTTTCATTTGATGGAAGATGTCCTGACTGAAATCACATTTCTGGTAACTGCACAGCCTCAAAGCTTCATTCAGTCATAATGGGTTTATTACTCACTACACGGATGTGGTGACACAATTTGAGTTTCGCTGAAAACCATTAAATGAACATATTGCTCTACTATTTGAACAGTAGTAAGTGTTGTTTTTCATTGGTTTCCTCATCAGTGAGTTTCATATTCTTCAACAGTTACATTTGAAAGTGTTTGCTTGTCTTGGCGTTTAAATCACTACAAGTTTGTCGAGGGATCTGATGTAATGAAGTTTTGTTTCTCTCAAAAATGACACCTTAGAGACTTACATTTTAGGAAGTCCTGCCTGGTTCTGGGATCAATGTTGATGTGTGGGACTGTGGAAACTAACAGACATTGATAGTGTAAATTTCATGTACAGAGAAAATGATGCCTGTCTCCATTCCTCACATATTTCTGATATCCTCTTAAGATTTTCTGAGCAGAAAAATATCCAGTGTTTTACCTCTACCAGATAGTTTTCCAATCTCCTCCTTACAGAAATCCTCCAGTTTGTCTTTCAGTTGACACACAGATTCTCTCACGCCATCAAAAGAACAGAGAAAACTGACAGTGATGTTGTCTGTAGATTCAGGAGGTGCAGAGAGAGACTGAAAACTCTACAGAGGAAAAATCAGAAAAATAGGCACAAATGAAAAAGCTCTTCTCTCACACACATTCTTGTATTTGCCACTTACACATGAGAACGTTCTTGAATTCAACAATCTTGAATTCCTGACAACATTCCAGTTTGCATTTCAGCTGATAATTGTCATTCTGTTACCTGTAGGAAATGGATGTGATCGTCCGTGTTTGAAAGCTTCTGGAGCTCAGCGTCTCTCCTCCTCAGATCATCAATCTCCTGCTCCAGTCGCTCCAAGAGTCCTTCAGCTCGACTCACTGCAGCCTTTTCCTGACCTCTGATCAGCTGTGTCACCTCAGAGCGGCTTCTCTCAATGGAGCGCATCAGCTCAGTAAAGATCCTCTCACTGTCCTCCACTGCTGTCTGTGCAGAGCGCTGTTACACACACATTACAATCACACAGTGAAAGAACTCCAGCACTGGAGGAGAGTCCCAACTGAGTCTCAAACTTCTCTTCTGCTCAAAACTCACCTTATGAGACTTCACAGCCTCTCTCAGCTCCTCAACATCTTTCTCTCTCTGCTGGATTCTCTGCTGCAATTGTATCTGTGTCTCCTTCAACTGTCTCTGTTAAACAAATAAATATCACATAAATGTAATACAGTTTTTAAAACCAGATTATTACAGTATGAGATCATGAAATAACATGAAGCAGAAGTGTGAGCATTTAACTTCAGTACATCAATGTGTAATAAATTCAGTTTATACCTCCTTCTCTTTTCTCTCTGCTGCAGCTGATACAGTGTTGTGGTTTTTATGTTCGTCCATGGTACACAGCAGACATATGCAGTGCTGGTCAGTCCGACAGAAAACCTCCAGAATCTTCTCATGTTGAGTACAGATCATCTCCTGCAGTCGTCCAGTGGCATCAGTCACTTTGTGTGGCTTTCTTGTGTGAAACTCCTCATGACGCTCAAAATGAGTTTGACAGTAAGATTCCAGACACACCAGACAGGACTTGACGGCTTTGTGTTTTCTTCCAGTACAGACGTCACACTCCACATCTCCAACTCCAGCGTAACAGTGAGCAGAAACAGCAGCTTGAAGTTTAGTCTTCTTCAGTTTCTCCACCACTTCAGCCAGCATGGTGTTTTTATTTAAAGCAGGTCTTGGGCTGAAGGTCTGTCTGCATTGAGGGCAGCTGTAGACTCCCTTCTGATCATCCTGATCCCAGCAGTCTGTAATACAGCTCATACAGTAACTGTGTCCACAGGGAATGCCCACTGGATCCTTCAGTAGATCCAGACACACTGAACAGCTGAACTGCTCCTCTGAAACTTCTGCCATTTCACTGCATGTACACACTGATAGAGAGACACAAAAAACAGCTCAAGATCAGTTTAAGTTTCAGTTTCTCTGAACTGAGTTTCCTGATTCTGTATTTGAGACGTGTGCAAAACAGGTGTGTCTGTAAATTCACATATATTAAGAGTCCACTAGATGTCAGTCTCACACAGAAACTCAGAGTCAGTGAGAAAATAAAGTTGCTGTGAGTCAAGACATTCATATGCATCCATAATTACAGCAAAACTGAAAACTGTTCCTGGAGTTCCAGTTCCTTCATTCTCACACTGCTGTTGGGATTCATTGACATGTCAGTGACTATCCCTTGTGAAAACAAAGTACACTCAAGCATACTTTTTAAATGTATATTTAATGCAACAAGTTCAACTTTCGAGTGTTTTTTTGGACCCACTTAAATAGTGCTAAATATGTAATATTGTAACATCTTATAATGCACCAGAAATGTATTTAAATACATATATATTAATAAATTAAGAATATATTAAAGTATAATGTTGGATGTAATTAATATTAGCATTGTAATATTATTTGTAATGCAACTTTAGTGCAAATAATTATGCAATTATAAAACATATTTCATATTGCACTTCAAAGGTATTTTTATTATAATCTTAAATGTGTTTGCATATATACTGCTTTGCTATTTGTTTACAGTTCAGCTGCTTCTAAAACACACTTTAATGCCACTAAATATGTGATTCAAAAACACAATCTAATACACTTGAAATGTATTTATTAATTGTCATGAATGAACATGCAAATAGTTCAATTGTACATTAACATAAATTGTTTCCTAAGCAACATAAATTACGCTAAATAAACCATCACATGATGTGCTATTTTTTGTTCCACTGAAGAAAAGAAAAATGTGTCCAACTCAAAGTAAATAAAAAAGCATCACCTTGTTTTAGCAAACTCTAAAAATGACACGAGTTCACATGCGTTCAGTTCTTACAAATACAACATTTAACACTTTTCAGCTTTTAAAGTGCCTGACATCATAAATATGATTTAATTCTTAACATTTCCATTATAATACACATAAATATTAATCTTATAAATTAAAACCTGAGAGGCTAAGCATTTCTAATACAAAATAAAATAATATTTTCTGCAATTTGTAATAAAAAGAAAATAAATCCTTCCCATTTGCCAAATAACAACATGCTTGGCATACCAAGTAAACAACAACATGTATAACAACAAAATATATGTGTCACTTTTAAAAGGAGGAAATCACTCCTGCTGCTTTACAGGGAGGTTTAGCATTGTTCATGTCGTCTCTCTACAGCGTGTCCATGATGATATTTTGGACACCAGTGGCTCCCAAACTTGTACTCTCTTTAGGATCTAATTGAACTGTAAACTTTGCAACCTCTGGAATGCCATGCT